>NC_030851.1:1301834-1324961 GCF_000208745.1 Theobroma cacao | reverse complement strand
TTTATTTTTTTTCTAGCCATCTTTTTTACTTTCTTTTTCTACCACTCAATCCTCTTCACTTATCCATGTCTTCCATGAAATTTCTAGACTTTTCCAAAGTTTTGGTGGAGTAAATTTTTAAAAATTACACTTTTACCCCGTAAAGTGAAAAATTACATTTTTACCCCAAAAACTGAAAAATTGCCCATAGATATATTTTTCATCCCTTATACTCATACCATTCTCCAATTTATCAAATGTGATCTAAATTCTCTCAAAATCTCAAATTTTGTCTGTCGGTGGAAAAATTACGCTTTTGCCCCTAGATAGTGAAAATTTCGGTTTGACTCCGAATTGATCCTCGAACTCCGAATTACCATTTTGAGTCATCTCTGAACTGTGAAACTCTTAATTTCACCTTAAAATTCCTATTTGAATTAGTTCGAGGCTTAATCGACTCAATGGTACCATTAGGGGCAATATCGTTTTTTAACGATTTCTCGAACTTTCTAAATATACAAACATTCTATCGAGCATGTGAATGACATTATAATTATTTTACAAAGCAGGGTTTGACATGGAACCTAGTGGAAGGTCTACCAATTTTCACGTTTTGTTTCCCCTTAATGAGTCCATCTCATCTTGTATTGCTTCTCTCCAAAATGAAGCATCTTGAGACTTCATTGCCTCCTCATAAGTTTGAGGATCACTTTCACCTTCTACATTAAAGCAGTAAGGTAAGTATTCACATGTTTCTTCTCTTGTAACTTCTACTAAGTACATGAGAAAATCGGATCCATATGTCTTTTCTTTCTTAATTCTTTTACTTCTTCGAAGCTCAATAGTTTTCTCGTCATTTTCTGAAGGTTTATCACCTTTTGTTACTAAGTCTTTGGGTCTAGGAATTGAATTGAATCTTGTTTCATCAAAAATAACGTCCTTTGATTTTATGATCGTATTAACGAAATGTGAATCATTAGGCTTTATCACTATGAAACGATATGCTTACTATGTTCAGCATAACCTATAAATATACATTCAATTCATTTTTCACCCAATTTCCTTTTCTTTGGCTCTAGAACTCTTACTATGACTCGACATCCCCAAACTCTTAAATAATTAAGGTTTGGCTTTCTTTCTTTCCATAGTTCATAAGGAGTAGTTTTGCTCTTTTTGTTTTGGATTCTATTTAGTATATGGCAAATCGTTAATAAGGTTTCGCCCCAAAATCCTTTTTCCAAGCGTGGATTAGAAAGCAAAGCATTGATCATTTCCGTAAGAACTCGATTCTTATGTTCCGCTATACCATTTTATTCTGGTGTGTATGGAGTGATAGTCTCATGAATAATTTCAGTGGATTCAAAATACTTAGGATCATAATATTCACATTCTCTATCACTTCGTAAACATTTAATATACAATTCACAACACAATTCAACTTCTCTTTTATAAATTCTAAATTTCTCCATTACTTCATCTTTAGTATGCAATAAGTAAACATAACAATATCTAGAGAAGTTTGGGCCGCCTTTGGTTTTTTAGATAAAAAAGAGTAAGAGAAAGTACCCAATGCCCTGCTTCTCTAGCCCTCTCCCTCTTCCAGTTAAATCGAAACCTTCATATATTCTTTGCTATAAAGCTGAAATTCAGCCTTCGACGACCATAACGCAGCAAAAGTGGAGAAGAAATAAAGCACTTCAATTTTGTGATTCAATCCTTGGGTTAACCGGTGACTGTGCTACGAATACAATGCAGTCTGATCAGAAGATGTTAATCAAGCAGCTCTTGGAGGGTCTGATAGTGCTAGCGAAGCAAGTTGGCGAGGCGGTTGATCAGGCCAAATCGTTCAGGGCATACAGCGGGGAGATGGAAAAGCGAGTGGTTCAGCTCTCGCAAATGTTAAACAACCTGCTCTGCTTCATCTCCATGGATCCGATTTTGTTTAATCTGAACCCAATTGATTGTGTTATCAGAGAGGTCTCCAAGATCCTTAAGGAGGCCTTAACCCTGGCCTCTTTTGCAAGTGTAGACGCAAAACCATCGTTTGCCGACTCTTCACCGGCACAAAATCAAAATTAGCCACCACTGTCCACAAGCTCTACCACCTTTTAGACGTTTCTATCGAATCCATGAACTGTCTTCTTATCTTGTACAACCCCGATTTCGGTAGCGCCTTCGATGAAATCTTTCTCTCGTTGCCTCAATTCCTCAGCAACGATTCATCCATTCTTTCGGCCTGGTCTTGCATGGTTGCAGAAAAATTGATTTGGCAGCTAGCCCCAATGCTGGGTGAAACTTCTCCACCTGCCCAAGGTGTTACAAATGCTTGATGCTTATAATGGAAATCACTGCCGCAGCCGAATCTGATCTCGATCTTAGATGCAAAACATTTAAGACCAATGCTCCTGGTGCAAAGGCTATCGTTGAACAGCTCCTAAGGGTGATTAAAGAATCGGAGGATCACTCTAAACTGCAAGTTCCTGCCATCAAATCGATCGGTTCCTTAGCGAGAATTTTCAAAAAAACACAAAGTCATCATGTGATTAGTGTTTTGGTGTCGCAGCTTGGCAATGTGCACCAAGAAGTGGCGACGGAAGCTATCGTTACTTTACAAAAGTTTGCCTATCCAGGTAATTGTCTTTGCCAAGCGCTTCAAAGACAATGATCGAGTTCAACGCTGTGAAGCCTTTGATGAAATTGTGGAGAGACGGTGAAAGGACACAGCAGCTGCATGGTTTGGTGCTTATCTGCTACCTTACCGTGAATGCTAATTACAGCGAGGCTATGGAAGAAGCCAGGGTCAGGACTGCCATACAGCAATTATCAACTGGAAAGGTAAGGCCGCACAGGCACGGTGTTTCACAGCATCCCGAGTTGAACGAATTGGTATCCAAGGCCTTGGGGTCTCTGACATTGTATTATAAATACTAAAGAGAATGTAGTTCATCAAAGGTAGGCAGTATTAGTCAGGGGCGGAGCCTCCTTATGTGATGGGGGGCATGCTTTTAAAGATTTTTTCATAACATTTTTATATATATTCTATTAATTGTCCCCTCAAAATAATTTTTTAGTTAATAATTAATATAAATAAATAATAATAAAATGATTTCACATATCTCACTTAATTTTTAAATTTTTTTAATTTATATTATTATTTTTATTTATATTTATTTTTTTTAATTTTTATTTTATTTGTTCAAATGTTATAAGTTTTTATAAATTTTCTCTCTCAAATTTTTACGAACAATTAATCATATTCTTTTTCTTTCTTTTTTGTTATATAATATATGGTATCTACCTTCTACATATTATGTTTTTCTTTTTTATGTTATGTAGATTTATTTTCTATGATTCTAATCTTTAAAAATTAATAAATTATTATATAGTTTTCAACTATAAATTGTAGTGTTACATTGTTATTTAAAATTTCATCAGTGTATTATTATTTTTTATTAATATTGATTATGTAAGAGGAAATTAACTTAAGTTTTTTTTTATACGCTTTATGTTTTATATCTAGTTGAAATGAAATTATCTTAAATATAAAGTATTTAAATAATTCTGATTATCTAAAAAAATTATTAATCTTATATATTGTTTTTATCTATTTATATTTTACAAATTATATTTTTATATTTAGTTTCATATTTCTATTATCAATATTTTTATTGTTAATTGAATTTAACATATTAGATTTTTAAAATTTTTAACTCTTATTCTTCTGTGTTTAGCCCTCTTAACAAAATTTGGCTAACTCCGCCCTTGGTTTTAGCATTCACTAACTGTTGAAATAATCTTATTGTAAAATAGTTGTATACATTATTTATCCATACTAGATTAAAAAAAAAGGGGTTAAAATTTTAGAATTATTTCTTGAGTTGGTAAAAAAAAGTTGCCTTAAAAAGACAAAAGAGGTTAATTCACGTGAACATTCTATATGGGCCCTTTTTACCTCCAACAAGAGCGCCTCCTTCACTTCAGAATACTCATTCACATGACTCTCCATCTTTTTTTTTTTTTAATTTCTTTTTTTGACGTTTTCAAATCGCATTTCCTCAGCTTCACTTAAATAGGAGAAAAATATCAACAAATCCAGAATAGGAGTCTTCCTTGAAAGGAGGTGGAAGTTTCAGAGACAATTTCTTGGACATTATTAATCAGGAAGACTGAACATGAATACTTTAATGTAGCCGAAGGGTAAAGGCAGCAAGGCTGCTACCAGGAAACTGCTACTTGTACATAGCAGAAGAAGAACAAAGACTGAAGAAACGCACCGTTTCATTTTTATTAGGAAGAAGGCCATAAGTATTTCAATACTACACCGTTTTAGTTGATACTAAAGGATGTAATTAATTTCGTAGCCGTTAAGTTTGTTAATAGCCTGNGCCCTTGGTTTTAGCATTCACTAACTGTTGAAATAATCTTATTGTAAAATAGTTGTATACATTATTTATCCATACTAGATTAAAAAAAAAGGGGTTAAAATTTTAGAATTATTTCTTGAGTTGGTAAAAAAAAGTTGCCTTAAAAAGACAAAAGAGGTTAATTCACGTGAACATTCTATATGGGCCCTTTTTACCTCCAACAAGAGCGCCTCCTTCACTTCAGAATACTCATTCACATGACTCTCCATCTTTTTTTTTTTTTAATTTCTTTTTTTGACGTTTTCAAATCGCATTTCCTCAGCTTCACTTAAATAGGAGAAAAATATCAACAAATCCAGAATAGGAGTCTTCCTTGAAAGGAGGTGGAAGTTTCAGAGACAATTTCTTGGACATTATTAATCAGGAAGACTGAACATGAATACTTTAATGTAGCCGAAGGGTAAAGGCAGCAAGGCTGCTACCAGGAAACTGCTACTTGTACATAGCAGAAGAAGAACAAAGACTGAAGAAACGCACCGTTTCATTTTTATTAGGAAGAAGGCCATAAGTATTTCAATACTACACCGTTTTAGTTGATACTAAAGGATGTAATTAATTTAGTAGCCGTTAAGTTTGTTAATAGCCTGATCGGTTGTAGCTTTTGTCCTTTCTTCTTGGCTATTGTGTATATATATATATGTACAGAATTTCTTGTACTTTTTCTCTCTGAGAGAATGAATCAGAAAATGATTCCTCAAATATTATCTGCTTCTCAACCACATTTCAACAGACATCTAATAATTCAAAAAGAAAACGAGTAAAATAAAGCAAGTCGATGTACAGTAGGGTCATCTAGTGCTTTAACGGCTAAAGCAAAACATCTGGTTAAAATCGGTATTTCACTTACGAAGATGCTAAAAGCTCGAGCTAGAATGGACGTGTTAGGATGTACCTGGGATTAATTGGATAGAATATATGGTCCCCGTAGATTTCCAAAAGCAACTGGGAATGGCAAAAGATGAAAATAAGATAAGTGACTTGATTATCAGCTTAAACTTAAACTAATCACGGTCCTTAACTTCCAATGATGAAAATTTGTTTCCATAATATTATTTAATAAAGATGATCTGATTTTCATCTTTTGCCTGATTGGTTGATACTAAAGGATGTAATTAATTAGTAGCTGTTAAGTTAGTTAATAGCCTAATTAGTTATAGCTTTTGTCATTTCTTCTTGCCTATTGTGTGTGTATATATATATAGACAGACTTTCTTGTACCTTTTCTCTCTGAGAGAATGAATCAAAAAATGATTCCCCAAATATTATCTGTTTCTCAACCATATTTCAACATGGTATCAAAACAGGTCAAAAATGGTGCTTAAAAATTCATGTCTCGTGGAATAATGACAGCAGCAGAAATCGTGTGATCCCTCATACCTTCACCGTCGTCTCTGGTAACGTTACTACCCATCAAGATCTTTTCTGATATATTTTTTTCAATCCTTATTACTTTCATTTGATCTATCAGTATAGTATAGATTTGGTCTCAATCATGTCTAAAACAAGTGAATCGAGATCTCAAGGACCTCAACCTTCAACCCATACTTCATCACAAATAGCCTCTCAGATTTCACCCATTGAAGACCCCCAATCTCCTTACTATTTCCATCATACTGATCATCCAGGTTCAATCATCATCAACCCCGAGCTCACCACAAATAACTATGTGGCATGGAGCAGATTATTTCTTTTTGCCTTGTCCATCAGAAACAAAATGGGACTTATAAATGGATCTGTCCCCAAAGCTGAAGGAATGGACCCCCTATATCCATCATGGATTCGATGCAACAATCTTATTGTTGCCTAGTTGCTTGATTCCATCACTCCTCCAATTGCATCAACTGTTTTCTATATGGACTCTGCCATGGATATTTGGAACACATTGAAATAGAGTTTTGCACAGCCAGATGACAGTAGAGTGTGTAATCTGCAATATAACTTAGGCAACATAACTCAAGGAACCAAATTATATTTTTATATTTAGTTTCATATTTTTATTATCAATATTTTTATTGTTAATTGAATTTAACATATTAGATTTTTTAAATTTTTAACTCTTATTTTTCTGTGTTTAGCCCTCTTAACAAAATTTGGCTAACTCCGCCCTTGGTATTAGCATTCACTAACTGTTGAAACAATCTTATTGTAAAATAGTTGTATACATTATTTATCCATACTAGATTAAAAAAAAAGGGGTTAAAATTTTAGAATTATTTCTTGAGTTGGTAAAAAAAAGTTTCCTTAAAAAGACAAAAGAGGTTAATTCACGTGAACATTCTATATGGGCCCAACCCCGAAAGCTTTACTATTTGGACCAAACTGAGACAATGGGGCCTAGTCAGGTTTTACGTGTTTGGATCAATTTAGGAACATTCATGTATCTTGATTAATTCTTTTACCGTTGGACGTAAAATTAAGTTATAATGTTTGAAATTTTTTTTGAATTATTTTAAAAAAATTAAATTAATATTTATTTTTATTGTATTTGTTGTTGTATTTTTTAAAATAAAATAAATTTTTATGATTAATAACTGATTAATTAATTATAATTAATGAAAATATCTTTTGTTATTTTATACTCACATAATGATAACGCACTACAACATTTTTCACCTTTGGCTGCAAATAAAATTACATTAATATCCCAGCAAATGTATGAAAAAGTATGGCTGCACTTATTTATGGGATTCAACAGCAAAATTAAAGTGTAGCTGTATACTATATGACTACAATCTTAAATCATATGGTAGCATATAAAATGTGTTTAGCTATAAAATAGAGACACATATAACCTTCTAATATGCAATAAGTTTTATGATAGAAACAAAATGCTCACAAACCATAAAGTGTCTCTAAAATCAAATTGCAGCAACTAATGCCTCAAACGTCAAATGTCTCAAAAACCATTTTCAACTTGGAACATGGACCCTCAAGGTCTTTACAACGTGTACAATATGGGGTAATCTCTCTTTCTCTCTTTTTCTCTCCAATTTCTCTTTGTACATATTTGTTTGTCCCTTCTCCAACCTAATAAAACCATCTGACATTGCAGTTCCCAACCTTCCTTACCTGTAAAGATTAATTTGCAAGATAATATTAATTTGCAAGTAATTCATAATGTAATATGAGACAAAGCATACTCACTGACCAACGAACAAAAATTTATTTGTGCTCTTTGATTTGATTTGAAAACAAAGCAAAAAATGGAGAAAAAAAAGAACATAGAAAACTGCTAAAATTATAAAAGATTCATAATTTGTTCTCTTTCATATCTAACTCTCTTCTAGCATGGTACTACACAAGTTTCAAATGATGCATAGTTTAACATTGGAGATTGGAAAGCAAAAAAGGTGTCTTATGTTTTAACATCTTCGATAAGGCCTCCTATGAATCAAATATAGCTTGAATGCATGCTATCTCAATGATTCTAGAGTAACTATACTAGATATCCTATAAATCCAGCTTACACATAGGAGCCCCTAACTCCAAGTTTTAACATCACATTGCCATTAGTTTTAAACTTATAAAATTGTTACTTTTCTAAAACAAAAATTAAAAAAAAAATCCAAAACTCCATTCATGTATAAATTATGCAACACTTTAAGAATTTTAATTAAATAATAATTCAAAAAGCAGCACAAAAATCCTAATATGTCCAGCCATGAACAATCAATTAATTAACATAAAATGACTTACAGGATTCATCAAGAGTAGCATTTGGAATCAATTCTTCCAAGTATCTTGTTAGGCTCATTTGTTCAAAGTTGTGCTTTTATTCTTCAAAGAGAAGTTGAGGAACATTGACTTCCACCATCTAAAAATAAATAAAAATGCAATCATAAATCATAAATCTTAGATCATATGACAAATTAGAACCTCAAAATTGTAAAAACTCTTAAAGTGATTGCAAGTAACTAACCTTACAAATCTGATTTAGAGATATATTATCAAATATTTGGTGTTTGATTATTTGTTCCTTTTCTTGGCAACCGATCAATGATGATCGATTAAGCTGTAAATTGTTATAATTAAGTAACTAAACTTGAGAATTGAAAGAAAATAAAAAATAGTTGCAATAGAAAATAAAAGTTTCCCTTTTGATGTCCACTCTTCAATGACTCCAAGGCCTTGTGAATGTCCTCCTAGAATCACAATCTTTTATCACATGGTGAAAAGGCATCCATTTGAAGTGTCCCTTTTGACTGCAAAATCAATCAATTTCAAGATCTTTGATAAGTATTTAGATATTCCACCACAGTAATCTTAATTGTCCACAACAAACAATCATGGGATCAGGACGTTCAAGATAGTGGAACTTTTTCCATAAAGTGCTAAATGAATTGGCACTATTTATATCATTCGACATCAATATCCCAGCATTCAGTAAATCACCATATTTTCAAATTCCAGTCATATGTATCAAATAATTCAACAAGAAAACTTCTAAAACTCCTCAAGAATAGCATATTTAGTGTTTGTGCCTTAAAAATTATAGAGAGAATACCAGATGAAACAAGAAAAATTTGAGTGTAAGACTCTAATACTGACCAGAGAAGAAGACATATCATGCTATTACATAGTTGCAACAATGCCTACTTATATTCAACAAGCATATAAAACAGGTTGCAGTCACAACAATACTCAAAATGAAGACAAATTGACAAATTAACCTATGGCCACTAATGTAAGTTCTCCTAAATAGATAAAAACAAGTTCTTTTGCGATGAAGGACAAAGAGGAACTGTAACTGCTGTCTCCAAAGCAAGAAAGCAAAAGCAAAACCAAAAAAAAAACCCTCTTATTATCTCTCTAAAATCTAAATTAATAGCAATAAGGCATATCTTTTTTTTTTTGAAATATGAGTTTTTATTATAGATAAGCTGTAATGCCATGGGGAGTCTCGAACGTGGAGGCTCCTGTTAGCATAAAGCTATCTTGAGAAGAGCCTGTTCTGTACAATTACAAAAGTAACAGCTGCTCAAGGAGCACTTGGCAGCATCTCAGCATGTATAATCTCAAAAAACAAGCATAGTTCTGAATAAAACCCCTAAACAAAAGTCTAATACTAGTAAAATTCAACCAGAGTGAAAAAAGGTGAGTAGCCTATGTGGCCCAGACCGACAAACTCCCTAATCGAACAAATGAATTATTCCAGTTGAAACCCCCGCGAGTCTTCAAAGGTAGGCAAACAGGGATAATGCCAAGAAGCCTCCAAGAGCAATCATCCCTCTATTGTTATAAGGCATATCTATTGTTATAAGTTGGACAAAACTCATTCACGAACCAATCTGGGTTTCAGCAGAAAAAAAAAATCCATCGTAATTCATGGACTGAAAACACATACTTATTCCTTAAGGTCAGGTTTTACATGACAAATTCATGCCTTTAAAAGACAGTTATCGTAACACTTGATTGACACATGACTCAGTAAACATGCAATATAACAGACAATACATGGTACTTATATCTACAATATAACATACCAGAAAAAGGCGGAGGAAGAGAGAGAGAGTCATACACGAGGGCAATCATATCTGCAAGGCCATCAATAAAATTGTAAAGAACACCAATGTCATACGTTATGTTTTGAGTTGCTGGGTTGAGCTTTTTAAGTTTCCTTTCATATAGTCCACGTATACCTGCACACGGCAAATAATATATACTGTTAAAATTGTCAAATCTTTTAAATGATGGAAAGGAAGAAGAGAAGGGATTCCATCTAGTGCATCATATTGAAACCACACTAATTCATTTCCTCTTAATGCAACTCAAAAATATAAACAATTTTGGACATACATTCTTGAGAAAAAAAGACATATGCACAATCAAATCTAAAAATCATTCTCAACTCCACAAGCCAACTTCCAAAAGGTATAGTCCATTGCCTGCAATAGAAGCTATTTTCAAGAAAACTAATGCAATAGGAACTCTATAAAATGTATGAAATGTATATGTATCCTATCATAAAGCTCACTTTTGATTGCTTTGATTTCCACCTCCAAACCCCTATTCATAGCTTGACTGATAAAATCATAATATGAGCAACAACAAAAACAAAGATAATATAAGCAACAGTAAACAAAAAGCATACTGTCCATAGCTTGACTGATAGAATCATAATCCACAAACGTTCTAGGTGCTCTGTTCTGCGAAGTTTGCATCAAAACAATGGTGTGCCTGTTTGCCTAAATCATCACACAAAATAAAAAATGGGATTAAAAAACACACAACTAACCATATCAATCCCATATCAATCCAATAAAAAAAATATTACGGTTGAAATAGGTTCAATGTCATTAACATGCCAGCAAGAATCAAATCAATGAACAATCAAGTCCTACAAAAGAAATCTTAAATCGTGTAATAATAATTAAAAAAAAAACAGAGATTTGAGAATCGAGTGCCCTGTTTTTGTACCAAAAGGGGTCACATTTGACAAAACCCTAGTTTCTTGGGGAAAAGAAGATGAGATTAAAAAGGTAAGATTTTTACAAGCAAAATTAGCTTAATTAGGAAAAGCAATGAACGAAGGAAGTAGAAAAGAAAAGAAAGAGGTTTTAGAGAGGAGAAGTGCGGCGAAGGAAAGGGAAAGATTTTGGAAGAAAAGAAAGAGGTGCAGAGAGATAGAGGGGAGACAGATGCAAAGAAAAAAATGTTTTATTCATTAATTTTCAAAAAATTTATTTTTGATAACGGGGAAGAAAAATTCGAAAACTAAAAAAAAAAAAGGGGTGAGTAAAGGAAAAGAGAAAGAAAGAAAGATATTTTTCATTCTTTGTGTTTAGTATGAAAAGTGAAAAATAGAAAGAATCAAATAATTGATATTTTTTTTATTTAGAGAAAAAGAGAGATTGTAAGATGTAAGAGATAATTTTTTTAATTAAATTTTTATGAGCTGCAAAAATAAAAAATGCATCTAAATTTTAAAATTCAAATACTATAACAAATTCTTTAAACGCAAAAATAAAAGTGCAGCTAAAATTGTATAGTTAAAATCGGTTTATGTTGTAGTGACGTGACATAAATGTAGAAATTGAAAAAGGTTATATTATTGTATTATCATGCTATATTAATATTATTATAATAATATATTAACAAATTATATCAATATTATGTGATATAAATTTGATAATTGCTATCTTAACTAATATCGATTAGTTGAGCATTAATTATAATGAATTATTTAGATCAAAATAAAAATATAAAATCTTGATTGATCATAATAGAAAAATAAAAATTTATTTAAAATTTTTAAATAATTTAAATTTTTAAAATTTATGCCTAAAATCAAAATCCACCAAAAGCTAAATTGTTTCTTTTCATGGTCTTTAGCATATGGAAAAAGGCGTCAATACAGGCTAGTGATTCTTAGTAATACTGATGCCATTTTTTAAATAATTTGCGTGGCAGAAAGGAGCCTTAGTTCCTTCCTGCTATTTCTAGAATTGCAACTAATCCGAACGTTCTAAATGGGTTATCCTCCCTCGGGAAAAGATTTGGAAGGTGTAATTGGACATGGGGGATCACCTTATGAACGGAAATCTCTTGTTATATTCATGTCACATCATTGAATTTTTTTAATTAATTGAAAAATTAAAATTTTATTAAATATTTATACGAAAAAGTAAATTTTTTTTAACGCAATTTTATCAGATAAAATGATAAAAAAGCCAATATATTGTCAAACTTTTTGAAAGATTACTATAACTTCCATAAAAATCTCATGAAATAAATTAATTTTTTCTTTGGCAATGTCAACCTAACATATTTTAACAAATATTTCCAACAAAGATTTCATCAAACAATTAGTCTCATCAATTTTTCTATAACATACAATTGGATAAACAGTAACTAAGAGAGTTCAAAATAAATAAATTAAATCTGCAAAAGAAAAATGAAACTTTAAAATCATGGGAAACTAGAATCAAATAGTATTAAAAACCAAATGAAGAGGTAAAAAATAAAAAATAAGGACACCACATTTGGATAAAGAAATTCAAGTCAAAATGACTAGCAAAGTTGGGTGAGTTTTTAATTTTTGATAATATTGAATTGTTGATGTGTTATTTTTTTATCATATACTTATTCGAAAATTTTCAATCATTCAATTTTTTTTATATTTCATCCAAACATTTTATTTGTGTTATTTATTTATTTTGTTAAATACATAGTAAAATGAAAAAAATAGTGCAACTCATTTATTTATTTTGTATTTATGTGCTTTTTTCCATGCGGGTCAAAAGCTCTTTTGTGAGGAAGGAACGCAGGCAATTTCCGATCTTGCGGCATCGGTCGAGTGCACGCGGTTATTTCATCCGAACAATGTTTGCTTGACGCGGCAACGGCCAAAGTCAATAACTATGTATGTGGATTAATAATTCAAATATAGATATTATCAGACTTGACATGATTGGATACATTTTTCTTTCAGCCTTTCTCAGACTGTGCGTATGGCCCAACCCCATTTTTTGTCTCTACCGTTTTGCCCCCCGAATCTAATGAGGGTTGGAGAGGGCCCAAAGCAGGTTCAAGACAGATTTAAAATGATAATGTCGTCACCTCAAACAAATGGAACATACGTACAAGGCTCTTGCAAGTCAAAAGAAGATAATGCAATCACTAGTCAAGCCTCGATGATCAAGAATAGAAAATGCATTTACCTTCTGACTAAGATACAGATGTAGTACGAAGGGTAAGAACAAGAATAAGAATCAATAAACTTCAACAAATCAAAATAAAATCCTTAAATTGTAATTTGTTATAACACGTTGATATTCAAATTAACTTTTCATCTTTGTATTTCTTCACATATAAATAAAATTTTTATAAATATGTTTCATTATTTCTCTCTCTGCCTCTCGCCTGGGTGCAGAGACACTTATTTTCAGTCGGGGTACATATCGAACGTTATATAGAAAAGTACCTTAGCCGCCTTTGAGACCGTACCGACCATTTCCAAGCTTGATGTGACGAGACACTAGCAACTGGTGATGGTTACTGTCTTGTCTTGCTTTAAATCGCGCGTTTCACGTTCGTAGCTCGCTCAAGTCTGTCGTTTTTGAGATCAAAAACAGAAAAGAGAAAGTAACCAATGCCCTGCTTTTCAACCCCTCCCCCTCTCTCGGTCAAATCGAAACCTTCATTCCTTCTTTGGCTATAAAAGCACAAATTCAGCCTTCGACGAACATAACCCAGCAAAACTAGAGTAGAAATAAAGCACTTAAATTTAGTTATTGAATCCTTGGGTTAACAGGTGAGTGAGCTACGAATATGATGCAGGCTGATCAGAAGATACTAATCGAGCAGCTCTTGGTGGGTCTGATAGTACTAGCGAGGCAAGTTGGCGAGGCGGTTGATCAGGCCAAATCGTTCAGGATATACCGCGGGGAGATGGAAAAGCGAGTGGTTCATCTCTCGCAAATGCTAAACAACCTGGCCTGCTTCATCGCCATGGGTCCGATATTGTTTAACTTGAACCCAGTTGATTGTGTTATCAGAGAGGTCTGCAAGATCCTTCAGGAGGCCTTAACCCTGGCCTGCAAGTGTAGACGCAAAACCATTGTTTGTCGACTCTTCACCGGCACAAAATCAAAATTAGACACCACTCTCTACAAGCTCTACTACCTTTTAGACGTCTCTATCGAATCCATGAAGTGTCTTCTTATCTTGTACAACCCCGATTTCGGCAGCTCCTTTGATGAAATCTTTCTCTCGTTGCCTCAATTCCTCAGCAACGATTCATCTACTCTCTCGGCCTGGTCTTGCATGGTTGCAGAAAAATTGATTTGGCAGCTAGCCCCATTGCTGAGTGAAACTTCTCCACCTGAGCTGAAAATATGTTGTGCGGAAGCTTTATCGATGCTTAACGTTGGGAGTGTTCTAAATAGTAGTAGGATGATAGACGAGACAAAAAAATTAATGTTTTGCTTGGCTAAGTTGGTGGAAGCGGAGGATGGTGAATTCCAGTACAATTGCTTGATGATTATAGAGGAAATCACTGCCGCAGCCGAATCAGATCTCGATCTTCGATGCAAAACATTTAAGACCAGTTCTCGTGGTGCAAAGGCTATTGTTGAGCAGCTCTTAAGGGTGATTAAAGAATCAGAGGATCACCCTAAACTGCAAGTTCCTGCCATCAAATCGATCGGTTCCTTAGCGAGAATTTTCAAAGCAGGAGAAAGTCCTCATACGATTAGTGTTTTGGTGTCGCAGCTTGTCAATGTGCACCAAGAAGTGGCAACGGAAGCTATCGTTGCTTTACAAAAGTTTGCCTATCCAGGCAGTTATTTTTGCAAAGAGCATTCAAAGACAATGATCGAGTTCAACGCTGTAAAGCCTTTGATGAAATTGCTGAGCGATGGTGAAAGGACACAGCAGCTGCATCGATTGGTGCTTCTCTGCTATCTGGCCGTGAATACTGATTACAGCGCGGCTATGGAAGAAGCCAGGGTCAGGACTGTCATTCAACAATTAGTAACTAGAAAGGGGAGTCTGCACAGGTACGTAGTTTCACAGCGTCCCGAGTTGAAGGAATTGGTACGCAAGGCCTTGTGGTATCTGAGACTGTATTATAAATACTAAAGAGAATGTAGTTCATCAAACGTAGGCAGCATTAGTATTCACTTGTGTAAATATTAACAATATTATCGTATGATACGGATGCTTGTTAATTGGTACTAAATTAAAGAAACTCCCCATTCCTGATAAGAATCCTAACGCCAAATCTCCACTGTAATCAGAAAGATCATCTCCTCCCCTGACAGTTTTAAGATCTCATGGCATTTGTTACTACCATAATCCACTTCCCTTGGCATTTTATAATCCATCTCCCTCTTTCTGTATCTCCCCATATTAATGAGCAAAGCAGGGTCAAAGGACCAAGTACGTGAACCCAGATGATTACTGCTGCAACACCAGCACGTTTGAAACAAAGTCATCATCAACACAAAACTGAGCTAAGCTTGGTGTGGATAGCGATTCTATGTTCTCAACGTGGTGGTGACTTTCACTGTTGTGTTTTACAGTAGCTTAATGCCGTTGATCATACGTTCCCCTTCTTATGTATTTCGTTTGGCTTGGTTTAGATGGGATATATGAGCTTTACTGCTGTAATCATCAATATTTTGGCTTGCTGTTGTGTGTGCCAATACGTGTTATCAGGTGCGATGAATGTGTGGGTAGCTATAAGCTATAACCATCACTGTATCTTTCAGTGCTTTATATAGATAAAGTCCCACGTTTTGGCCGAGAAAAATAAAAAAAACACAAAACTGAGCCCACAATACTGCTTACATCAAGCCATTGGGAGCATACGATATCCGAGTGGTACTACTTAACTATTGACAAATCTGGTCAACTTCTTGCTTTTTGTGCTAAAAAGAAAAATAACGAGTACCCTAAATGTTGTATAAATGTGAACCAAATTAGATTCCGGATACCTGTGCATATCCAAAGCTCCAATAATTTTCTCCAAAGCGGGTAGGCGGTTGCGAGACGGATTTGACAAGGCGGTGTGATGACCTGAAAAATTATCTTACAACAAAGAATGTGGCCGACTTGGCCCTCAACGACAAGGAATGAGCACGTGAAAGACGCATGGCTTCCTAATGAATTTACAGTTTTATAACTAACGATATCAGGAAACAACCATTTCTGCATAGGATAAGTAGGCAAATTTCTAATAAACATGGGTCAACTTGTTGATGGGTTGAAGTTTACCACGTACTTTCCTAGTTGAAAGAAAATCATTATACCTTGCTGCTGAGATTCAACTTCGTGCTCAAATATAAAAAAAAAATAAGAACAAGATTTAAAGATTGACAAGTTACTCAATTAGTTCAATATAGCAGCCAAGAATATGAGAAATTTTAGGAACATGGCAATGGTAATCAGATCAGCCCACCCCCAAGTAAAATCATTTTGGTTTCTTTGCTTCTCAACTAGTTTCAAGTCTCAGTTGTATTAAATTATTTTATGATTTTGTTTATTTATGGTAAATTTTGGAAAAAAAATAAAAAGTGAATAGTAAAAATGATGTAACAAAAAATTTCTTTTGTTTCATAGAAAATTTCCAAATTTAAGGTTGACGGATCATTGAGGGGCAAGCCTGGCGCTGCCAGCATCGAAGGCTGATATTGTTTTGTTGATTGTTCTTTAAGTCAATTGGCACTATGGACTCTAATCTTACAGAACTGCTCGTTAATCCAAATGCGGTTAACTGGATTTTACATGCACAGGCAATTCCATGGAGGATGAGGAATTTTATTCTTCAAGCCTTAAACTTCACAGCTGGAAAGATGGAAAATTGCCCACATTGTAAGCTCGGCAAACGAGATGGCAAACGACCTTGCCAAATCGGGAGTTCAACGATCACAAGATCTCTTGTGGGTCATTAGCTAACGTGACGGTCTTGCTTTGGCAGCTTTCTTGAGGACTGTCTGCTTTCTGTTCTGTTATAGATGAAAATCATTCAGAAAAGAGAATTGAGGAAATGGGGGGCTCAATACCAAAACTGAACTATACATGCATTGCCTTGCCTTTATCTAGCTCTGTCCTTCTATCTTATGATTGCCATTATAGATTTGTAGTTTATCCAGTTCTGTCCTCTGTCTTGCCTTGTATTGGACATCCCGGCTACATTTGATGACATAAGGATGAGCATATTCCAGGCCGAAGCAGAATGGATTGATGGCAAAGGTTAGTAACCATTTTGAGGAGCGGATGGCATTAACAAAGATAGCTCTTCTCAAATTATTTGCTTTGATTTGCTTCAGAATCTCTGAGTTTTGCAGACTTATTGCTTTTTTCTTTAGCTTTTAGGCTGCCTCTTTGCTGCCTTTGTTGGGAATGCCCTTAAGGTTACAGGAACGAATTGTACAATTTCTTGATTTTGTCTATGTACTGGGACTAACAGAATCAAGTGCAGCAGCCGCAGTCACAGTCAGAGCATCTAGTACACCAGACGCAAATGCTGCCAAGTCAACAGAACAAGTATCCAATGCAGCAATTGGTGCTTCTTGTGCTTTTCCACTGATAGAGAATAGGTGGGTGCTTCAGGCTTTGGAGCATGAAAATGAAAGGAAAAAAAACCAGAATACTGTGTTTTAATCATCTGTATACAATATGTATGATGCCAATATAGCAAGCAACTAGGAACCTGCTTGGTATTTCCCTATGAAAACAACAAGATCTGGCTGTAAACAAGAAATAATAGCAAATGCTAATTAGTATACCACAAATCTACAGGGAGGCGAGGCAAACTTTTCCGCTGACTCTCTCGCAAAGATTGGAGTGGACAGATCGACCATGTTTTGCGCATGCTGGTGAGAAGGCCTTGAATTGCTGCAGCCACCAGTGAAGCTGATTTCACTGCCGACCTCTGTTTTGGAGATACCTCCTCTGCCCAGTTTTGTCAGAATTGCTGTGACTATCTTGTCCTCGCAATCCCGAGTGCTACGAGCAGGCCACCTTTTATTTATTTCTAGTAAATCAAAATGCTGTATTTATTCTTTCTTTTGAGTTCTGGTGTTTAGTGGCGATTGTAATGACAATTGTCCATTTCATTTCCTTGGTCTGTAAGGCTGCTTCAGCTTACTTTTATTAATAATATGAACTTGTTTGAGCAAAAAAAAAAAAAAAGGTTTACCACAAAAAGAAAAAAAAACTTGTATAAAGAACTCACTGATCTAGGATGAAATAACCAGATTAGCTGAATGGCAACAAGAATATAGTCAACTCAACAAAGAAAAAAAAAGACTAATCTCCTCAATTAATTAGCCTGTCCTATAGCAAAGTTGATCAAATTCCCTCCAAGGATACTGATGTTTTGTTAAACTAAAAATATTTATTAAGCAATCGAGATGTTACAAAACTAACAAATAGCCAGCAAAGCAAAGAATAAAGTACAGGGATGAACTGATAAAACCGTCTAACATAAAGACCAAGCACCAAAGAACTACAACACAACCTCTACAATACTTGTCAAAAGTTACAATATAGCTCCCAAAAACTCCAGCTAAGATGTTGCAAAGAACGGAAGCAATCAGACCACATCAAAACCATCACAATATGGGGAGCATCCACCATATATTGATATATGTCTCTTATTAAATCTGCTGGGAGTAAAGTCCCAATTTCCTGAGGACGTAGATAACATAGTTTTTAAGAATGTTATGCTCTTTATGGTTCTAGCTATAATAAAACCAAAGAAAACCAGAGAAGAAGAGCTTGAGAAGACGATGAAGCAAGTCAGTGAATTGTAAACTGAATTTTTCATTAATGCAATCAATCATTACAAAGGTTTATATACAAAACCTCTCAACCAATACAAAAGCTGATTTCTTAACTAACTATACAACTAACAACTAACTTGAAAAGTAATTTATAGCACAGTTAAACTTATTAGTAAACTGTGATTCTTAAAATTACACCGTCTTACATAAATATTACACGTGTATTGTCCTTCTTCCACTCTTCTAAACACAAGAGTTCTGATTCAACTAAGTCCTCAATACTCAGAAACTCTGTTTTATCAATCTGGACTTGAATAACGTCTTCAATGTTTAATACATCCCCTCAAGTTGAACTGTGTATGTTATGCACATATGACTTGGTCATAAGTATGTGAAAAACTCTTGGCTATAGAGCCTTTGTGAACAAATTTGCAACTTGTAATACTGTGGACACATGAATAGGTTCAATCAATCCAGACTTGACTTCTCTTATGAAATGGCAATCCATTTCAATATGCTTAGTTCTCTCATGTAATACGGATTTTTGCATATATGAATGGCAGACTGGCTATCTATGTATAGTTTTATGGCTGTTGAATTTTCAATTCCAGAGTCAGAAAACAAATATTTCAGTCATATCACTTCACAACATGTAGCTACCATTGAGCGATACTCTGCTTCAGCAAAACTCCTTGCAACTACAGATTGTTTCTTACATTTCCAACTTACCAAAGAATCACCAAGAAAAACACAAAAACCTGTTATTGACTTTCTTGTGTCAGGATACCTGGCCCAATCACTATCCGAATAAGTGGAGAGCTGCAAATCAGATTTGGAGCTTAACAAAATTCCTTGTCTGGGTGACCCTTTTAAGTATTTCAACACTCTATATGCTGCCATAAGATGTACCTGACCTGGTTTATCCATAAACTGAGATAAGCTTCCTAATGAGTTGCCGATATAGCGTTGCATCTGCTAGTTGTTCATCATCAGTGGCCTTTTCTAATTTGTGATTATAATAAATAGGAGTTGAAACTGGTTTTACACCAAGAAGTCCATGCTCTTCCAACATATCCAAAGCATACTTTCTTTGGCAAATTGATATACCCTCAATTGACCTTGCTAATTCAAGTCCAAGAAAGTACTTAACTTCTCCAAGATCTTTTAGCTTAAAATGTGAACTTAGATAAGTTTTGACGTCCATTGATAACTGAAGATTATTGGAATCAATGATTATGTCATCAACATAAACCAGCAGTGTTACAAAACCACCATTATCTGTATTTAAAGTAAACAGAGAGTAGTATGACAAAGACTGGTTGAATACATACTCTGTTAATGCTGTAGTAAATTTTGCATTCTATTGCGTAGAGGCCTATTTTAATCCATACAAAGATTTGTGTAATTTACAGACTAACTTAGTATTAGGAAGATACTCCCTCTTGACTTGATAACCAGGTGGTAAAGACATATACATTTCTTCATCAAGGTCCCCATTAAGGAAGGCATTATTTATATCTAACGGAGACAAAAACCACCCTTGAGTTGCTACTAAGGCAAAAAAAAGCCTGATAGTTACCTCTTTAGCAATAGGACTAAAAGTCTCTTAATAATCAAAACCTTCAATTTGACTGTATCTTTTTGCAACCAAACGAGCCTTGAACCTTTCTATACTACCATTTGCCTTCATTTTAGTTTTGAAAACCCATTTACAACCAATTGCATGAGAATCTACAAGCAGGGGAACTACACTCTATGTGCCATTATCCTCTAAGGCTGTTAGTTCAGCAGCCATAGCCTCTTTCCAATGATCATAGTGAATAACTTGATGATAAGTAGTAGGTTCATGAAGTTGAGATAAAGAAGCAGTGAAAGATTTGTGTTTGGAAGATAACTTGTTAGAAGATAAAAATTGTGCAATCGGATAAGATGTGACAGAATTTGAAGAAGAGGGCAAATGAACATCATAAATTTATAAGTATTTAGGCAATTTCCTAGTTTTATCACTTTTTCTAGGAGGTATAGAATCAACAGGAATAACAGAACAATAAGAAGAAACAGATTCAGAAAAGTAAATTGTAGAGTTAACATGTTTGCTGGAAACAGATTAATCAATTAGATTTGAAGGAATTTGAAGAATTTGAATTTTCAAGTATGTCTAAAGGATCAAGAGGAGAAGTTGAAGATGTGGAAGCATTCATAAGTGCATGGACAGAAGAAGGCATAGGAACAGTATCAACAAAATAAAAATTAGACTCATACACATAAGATGTTTGATAAAATGCATGATCAAAAGAAGTCTGCTGATAAGAATGAAAAGGGAAAACATGTTCATGAAAAACTACATTTCTTGAAATGAAAACTTTGTTAGCATCAAGATCATAGACCTTATAGCCTTTGACATCATTAGGACATCTTAAGAAAATACACTTACTTGCCCATTTGTAAAGTTTTTTCCTATGTTGACTAGGAGTCAAAACAAAACATAAACTACTAAAAACTCTAAGGTGATCATAGGAAAAAGGTTTTTGGTACAACAATTCATATGGTGTGCAATTGTGAAGAGTTTCTCTAGGCATCTTATTTATAATATGGACAACAGTGAGAACTGCATAACCCTAAAAAATGAAGAGGAACTGGACACTGATTCAATAAAGCTCTTATGTCAATTGAGATGTGTTGATATATCCTTTCTACTCTACCATTCTGTTGAGGAGTTTCAACACAGGTTAAATGATGAACAATTCTTGTTTTTGCATAGAAATCAATAAGATCAAACTCCTTTCCATTGTCTGTTCTCAAAACTTTGATATAAGCATTGAATTGAGTTTTGACAAAGTTATAAAAATTTGAAATGATAGTTGAAACATCAAATTTACATTTCATCAAGAAAATCCAAGTAAAACGTGAGTAATCATCAACTAGGGTGAGAAAATATTTTTGATTAGAAACAATAGGTATTTCATAAAGACCCTATGTTTCTGCATGAACAATTTCAAAAGGTCTAACACTTGTTTGTGCATGCACAGGAAATGGTAATTTTCTCTATTTTGCCATAGAACTAATTTCACAAAGCAAATGCTTAGAACTATGAACATCAGAACAATGTTTGTTTATTACATTTATTCTTTTTATTGGTGCATGACCTGACCTGAAATGCCAAAGATCAAAGCTAGGATGCACAACTATACAATTGTGAATAGAAGAAACATTGATTAATGAAATGTTCTTGTCAATACTATGTTTTGACAGAGCTTGTTCATCTGCATGAAATACAACCCTGAAATGACCTTAGCTACCCCAATCACCTTCCATGAAACTAGATCATGAACAACACACAAATCATCAGTAAACCAAACACAATTCTTTTGTGAACCAGTAAGCTAACTTATTGAGATGAGATCAAACCTCAAATTAGGAACACACAAAACATCTGTAAAGTAAGAAATGGTGTAAGTTGAATAGTTCCTACATAAGAGACAAAAGCTTTAGCTTTGTTTGAAAGTTCAACAAAGCAATTAGATACTGATGTTGTAAAAACAAAATTATCCAAGGTATAAGAAATATGATTTGTTGCTTTTGTGTCTACAATCCAAGAATTGTGTTTAATCATGAATTCTGTCACATTTTTGTATTTGGATGGAAGATTACTATTAATGTTAAAGCAGACATGACCAAAGATAATACCTGAAAAAGCAGAGTTGACTAGAGAATGTTTGTTTTGCTGATTAGATGTAAAGGCGGATGCAGAAGTAGAACCATCCTTACCTTCATCATTACTAATACCATTCTCATTTAAAAGACTCATCAGCTTGCTTACTTGTTGCCTAATGAGAGACATCTGAAACATTGTGCTATTTCCAACAACCTCATCTTTTTATGCAAATTGTTTTTTATCCATTATTGTAACACTATTCACTAACTTGCCTATCTTATAAACATTTTTACCTTTATTGAACTTGAAATCCTCTGGAAAACCTATCAGTCTATAACACTTTTCTTTTGAATAACCCTTCTTATTACAATGTGAACAAATCACTTCCTTTTTTAATTTTTTCTTTTCATCAAACACTATTGTCATAGCAGCAAATTCCAAAACTAGTTGACCTTGTATCAAAAGAGTTCTTTGTGTTTGCTCCCCTAAAACCAAGCTGTAAACCTTGTCCAAAGTAGGTAGATTATGTTTGGTTGGCGGAATAGACAGGAATAGAATAGAATAGAATAAAATAATTGAAAATAAAATAAAATAGTTATTACTTAATTTAGTATGACAAAAGGAATAAGACAAGAATAATTATTATAACTTATTGTAATGTTTAATTGGTAACAATAATTTTGGAATAAGAAAGGAATAGAAAATAAAAAGACAAAAACACCTTTTATTATTTATATGACTATTTATTTTTATTAGATTTTTTAAAATATTAATAATCTAGAATTTAATTTAAAATATTAATAATTAATAATTTAATATATAATATTAATTTAATTTT